>NC_056746.1:146405645-146445645 GCF_019279795.1 Protopterus annectens
TCATTTTATTTCAGCTTTTATGCCTTAGTATTTTTAGTGCTTTAGTGGTTCCGGTGGATTTTATTTGCACATTTTTGCTCTTTATTTCCTCTAGATTTGTCACCGGTATCTACGTTTTTTATTGTTTACTTATGAAACTTCATGCAACCTATCTTAACCTCCCTGAAAACGGTCCTGACAGATCACACATTGGCTGGTATGATTTCAGATACGATGCCTTCTTAGACGTCAGGCCTGTGCTCTTTTTTGTAGGATTAGGTTTACGTTTTACTTACAAAAACATGAGGAGTATCGCCCAAACATTATTTTAGTTACTGGCAATATCAGGTTCAATGAAGGCATTGTTGATACACTACTTTTTTGTCATATTATTCTGTGAGGAAGGTAACCCTGCACTAATGATTTCTGACATCTTTTTTTTCTGGGATCACAAACCTGTTGTGGCTATCAGTGTGATTCTAGATGGGGTATATGTGCTTTACTAGAAAAGCTCATCAGATTCTGCTACACTTTGCTGTGAAGGAAAGGTTAGTTTGCTTTTTATTTGTTGCATTTTGTATTACTTTATTGCCTTTTTATATTTTGAGTACTGTGATTTATTATTTACCTTGTATTTTACTTGTATTCTGCTTTTAAATGCAAATTAAAACTCCAAAAGAGACGACAGCTCTGTCTCTTGTGAGTCAGGCAGAAATTTTTCCCCACCCACTCACCCGCTTACTGTTGTGTTCTTAAATACCACTGTCTTTCTAGTTGCCTGCCCCTTATGTTAATTTGACCATATATCTCATTTCCTCTCTGCTTTCACTGGCTTGTGTGAGTAAGCACAAAATTATCATTTTGTGAAATCACCCCCCTTCAACTATTTAAATTTATTGACCATTCTGCTGTATTCCATAGTACATAATACAAAAGTGATCACCCCCTTTCAATCTATCTTGCTGTTTTAAAAATAGTGACTCTCCACTAAAACTTAACTTTTTAGACAGGTAAAACTTAAGTTACCTACTTTCACATCTAAATTATCTAGTGCACACTGCAGTGTTTAGGATAAACCATTTTTTTCATCTTACCTTTAAGCATCCCTGTGACTAGCACTTGCCCTAATACCTGCTGGAAAGCACTAGGAAGCCTTAAACTGATATAAGCACTTAACTCTCCTTGTTAATAAGGAGAAATTAATTGTAGGCACAAAACAGCCTATAACTGCAAAGTATCTTGCAATGGTAAGGGAAAAAAGCTCCTGTACTTTACAAAAAAAGCACCAAACCAGGCATGTCCAAGGATCAGCTTCCAGTGATTTCTCCTGTCCACCTGATGAATCTGGGCATACTGGGGCAATGCAGCAATTGCCTCATGTACACAGACAACCCTCTCCTCCTACCACCCAACACTACAACCTGTGAGAGATGCACTTACATAGCCAAACTGGAAGCAAAGCTCTCTCCACCCAAGATTGTGCTAGTGAGTCAAGAGGAAAAGGTTAACACCTGTACTACACCTCAAGCAACACATAGCCCTTCTAAACCCACACCACTAACACCCACACATAGCAATATTAAATCCACATATGCGGAGGCCCTTAACTGTAACCTGCCCAAGCAACAAGGACCTCCGAAGATGAAATGCAAACAAACACCAATCACAACCAAAGTGTCACATAGCTTACAACACCAGTGTGCCACCCAGCAACAGCCCCTAAGGCAAGACAACGTACCTAACACTTTAGTCATAGGTGACTCTATAGTCAGGCACACTGATGTCCCACTCACCAGGCTGAACAAGGAGAAAATTACAGTCAGCTGCCTGTCAGGTGCCAGGATCTGCCACATAATGCATGTACTCAAGTCACTCTACAACAAGTACAAATATGACTCTGTCATTGTCCATGTTGGAGTGAATGACTTGAGACATACCTCCCTGGACTACATGAAAAGAGACATGGAAGAGATCTTGGATCATGTGGCCCAGGCAGGTATGACCCTAGCCCTGAGTAGCATCCTGCCTTCGCCCAGAATGATACCACAATATAAGGACAAAATGACTGACTTCAACAATTGGCTAAGCTTCTGGTGTCATTCAAAGGGGATCCAGTATCTGTCTGCCTGGGACAACATGATCAACAGACCACGATGTTTTGCCAGAGATGGTCTGCACCTATCACCCCTGGGATTCAGGTTACTGGCTAAGGCTCTTGCCACCCCTATAGTGCCTTTTTTAGGCAAAGTTCAAAAGACAAAACCACCACCATAACAGGTACAAACATGCAAATTCTGAAGGTAATGCTACTCAATGCTAGAAGTCTAAATCTCAAAATGCACTCTCTCAAGGCACTCCTAAGATGCTCTCCTCCAAAAAAAGGAAGCCAATCTGGTGGTCCCCTGCCATAAACAAACTTTACAACAAAAGAAAGAAACTGTTGCAGAAAAGAGGAAAATCCCAGGATGCAAAAAACTCCCTTACCAACCTCAGTAAGAGATCCCTCATAAAGTCCTCCAAAGCTAGTTATGAAAATAAAATTGCCAAAGATTCTAAAGACAACCACAAGGCATTCTATAACTATGTCAAGAATCTAAATGGCAATGCTTAGATCTGCTCTGAGCTACAATGGAATGGCATTAAATATACTGATCCCAACGATATTGCCAATATCCTGGCAGATCAATTCAGTGCCAACTTCACCCCCGAAATGGCCCATCTCAATACCGGAAGATTGCCAAATTCCAGTAATAACGGCCACACAGGTAAAAAATCCACTCTCCAAAGCTAAGAATACATCATCCATGGGACCAGATGACAGCCCAGGCTGTGTATTACATGAACTACAAAATGAACTGGCACCTCACCTAAGTGTCATGTTTAATAATAGCCTCACCTCAGGCTTCGTGCCCACTGAGTGGCGCACAGCTACAGTTATCCCACTCCACGAGGGGGGATCCACCTTGGATCCTGGGAACTACCACCCCATCAGTCAGATAAGCCTGATCTGCAAGGCCATGGAATGTATTATCATGGAACTTATAAACAAAGACATTGGCAACCTTCAAACACTGGACCCCACCCAGTTTGGGTTCATGAAGGGCTGATCTTGTCTCCTGAACCTGATTGACTTCTTCGAATCAGTCTCCAGAGCCGTGGACGAGGGTAAGGCAGTCCACACAGCCTATCTGGACCTCACCAAGGCCTTTGACACCATCCCCACTCTGGAATCATAGATAGATTTACTAAGCTGGGCATCAATCCTTACGTCACTCGATGGGTTGCCAACTGGCTTACTGACAGAACCCACACTATAAAAGTAGCTGACTCCAAATCCAGCTCCAGACAAGTGGAGTACCTTGGGGTTCAGTCCTGAGACCGCTCTTGTTTGGCATCTACTTCTCTGAAGTACAGGCCAAAACTAAGGGACTCTGGCTAACAAAGTTCGCAGATGACTGCAAGCTAGGAGCCATTATTGAATCCCCAAATGATGTGGATACTCTACAAAAGGGCCTTACAGAAACAGATGCTTGGTGCCAGAGCCATGGGCTCAAGCTCAATGCCAAGAAATGTACAGTTATCCCCTTTGGGAAAAAACATCTTCCCGTAAATTACCACATAGGTGGCAGTGCGCTAAACATTGAAAGTGTGATAAGAGACTTAGGGACACAGGTGGACAGTGGTCTCACCTTCGATAACCACATCACCACAACAGTCAGGAAATCCTTCTATGTGGCACACCTCATCACTAAGGGCTTTTCATCCAGAAAAAAGAGGTAGTTGTCCCACTGTACTCATCCCTCATTAGACCCATTATAGAATACAACACCTCATTTGTTATGTACCTCTCAAGACATCTGCAACAACTGGAAAGGCTGCAGAAATACCTCACTAAAAGAATCGCAGGCCTAAAGTAGATGCCCTATGCTGACTGCCTTAAAAAACTCCAGCTATACTCTGTCGCATATCGTCTACACAGAGGTGATCTCTGGTTAACATACAAGGCCATGTCAAACCCAGAGCTATTGGACATGCTACAATCCCTCAGAGCCACATGCTCCAGGGATCTAAACCTTGTCATCACAATAAACAAAACTTACTTGAGGGATAGGTTCCTGACCTAGAGACTCCCCAGAATAGACTCCCCATACATGTCAAGCAGAGTGCCTCTTTGGCCCTCTTCAAAAGGAACCTTGACGATTGGATGGGAGAAAGGAAATTCACCCCGGGGATCACGTCAGTCACCCTGCTAGACAGGGGTCCAGGGAAGTAAATAGTGTGGGAAGAAATAGCCAGGGAATTGTTATGGCTTGGCTTGTATAGGCCCTAGGGCCGATAGCCTAGTACCAACCTATGAACCTATATATCTTACTACGTAGCTAAATTAATCATCAATCTTTCCTTTGATGCACAGCTTAGAAAATACCATGTATTAGTAAGGTGGTAAGACAGTTCAGAAAAAACATGAAAGTTTTGCATTGGCTAGACCAATTTCAGGTGTGACTGCATTGATTTTATTGGGTACTGTGAGATGGCCATGACTTACCAAATAACACAAGTTGGATATGATGGAGAGAAATATTGATCACAGCTGCAGCAAATATGTATGTTCTCAGCCATGGATAAAAAGACAGAGATATGGTACCTGGTCTTGGGAAATGAATATTTACCTCAACTAGTCTTGTAACCAGTATGGTAACCTACATGGGATACATAAGCTTATTATTTATTAGACATACTGATAATACATCAGTGTTTTTTTTTATACAATCCATGTTTATATGAACTTATGTTTGCAACAGTCGGTCACCAGAACTGGCCAACACATAAAAAATTATTTCTATGTAATGCATACCTGGTAAGTAGCAGTTATTTGCCTGAAAAGACATGTAAATATGAATACCATTATTCACCAGGGACAGACGACAGTGTGAATAACCTTGCAGAGAATATGTGCTGTTGGGAAAATCTACTTTCCTATTGGTCATCTTATCACATGAGCTATCTTTTCATAAGAACTGGCCATCACTTCTGATTTGATACAAGACTCATAAGGACTGGCCATCACTTCTGATTTGTTACAAGACTCATAAGGACTGGCCATCACTTCTGATTTGTTACAAGACTCATAAGGACTGGCCATTACTTCTGATTTGTTACAAGACTCATACAATGAGAAGTTTTTTTTTTCCTTTGTAGTTTCCTTTCCTCTACTTCTAAAAAATGATAATGGGAACTTTTGATTAGTTGTTTCAACTCACTTTGTTGCCCAGCCCCCTATCAAGCAGGAACAAACTATTAGAAATTATTTTCATGTGTACTTGAAAAATGCTGGAGACTCACAAAAAAAGGCAATGCCCACAGTTACTGCTGCTTCTACCTAAGACCACATATTTTTCTGTTTATGGAGGAAAAGTATTTGCTGTTCAGATGAAGAATCAAAGACTATTTTTCAGCTTAATACGGACAATAGCATTTAAATGAATTGTCTTCTGATAACCAGAATTCAAGGGTGATCCTTAACCAACTCTGGACTAAGTAATTTCAATGTTTTCTTTAATTTGCAAAAGTGCAGCTGCACACGTTTACTTTCTGGAAACATGGTATGCCTTTAGGCCTGAAGCCTAAACTTTTAAAGTCATGCATGCCATAAACATGGGATGCTTTATGTACCTGCTGACTTGGACAGTGACAAATTATACAGTTATTGCATACAACTGCTGGGACATATACATATATATATATATATATATATATATATATATATATATATATATATATATATATATATATATATTTGTGAGGAGCAGCTACAGTGTGCGAGGCATCTAATTTCTGCTAAACTGCAACACATTGAAGAGAGCAACTAACAAAGTGTTATGAGGTTGCAAAAAGCAGATATAGATGGCACCCTGGAACCAGTCAGGCATCAGATGAAGGTCACATTTACACTTTGGTATAATTAAGCAAAGAAGCTTGAGTCATCTGGGAGTGATTTAGTGAGTTCTTTCAAGAAGGATATGTTGCCATGAAACCATTCCAACAAAAAGAGTGGTGGATGTGGAGAATAAGTTAATAAATTATAGAAGAGATGTAGGTTACACTGGAAGATAAAGCAAGGCAGGTAAATTTGCACTTGAATGAGATCTTAAAGAATGAATAAGGATTTACTGGTGTTTGAAAAACCCAGGATGGCACAACAGACTGCATTTTCTAAGAGATCACTGGGCATTAGAAAAACTAATAGAATTTACCATTATCAGAGGCTGACAGGGCTTATTGTCAAACAAAAGTGGTGATTTTGGTTCAGCCCTTGATTTAGTAACAGTAGCGGCTGGTTCTGCTAAAGCTTTGTTGACCTTGAAAGAGGATAATAATTGCAGAAAACAAGTATCTTTAGATTTAATGCAGGTATCAGTTGCTGAATGGTATTAGGTGTAGTTTTCAGCTGTTATAAAGCAGTGTTAGCATAGCAAGTTAAGACACAAGTTATTTTTCAGCAATTCTCTAAGTTCTTTCTAACCAGCATGCGACTGTTCACCACATCTCAGTTGACGATGTATAGGCATCAAAGTTTGCTGCAGTTGTTGGGTTATGTTACCGGGGATCCTGTGGTAGTGGAACATGACAAAGATAACCACCTCCTGGATTTGGTTAAACTAGAAGAAGGCTGGGAGTAAGAGCCCAAAACAAGGGGAAGGTGAAACTATAGCACCTTTACACTGAGACGAGATGGGAGGAAAGCTGCTCCTTAACTGCTTGACTGGCTTTTGAATGAGGGGAAGTAATGCTAATGGTGACCAGCTGGAGTATAATGAAGAAGGAGCTCATAACGGAGACTGTGTGTTTTAATCAGTTTTCACTTTACACTTTGAAATACAGCTACCAAATAAGAATACGTTTTTGTCTGTCTATGTAATGAAGCGTTGGCAGAGGGGAAAACGTGGTGCTGGAGTAATGGTGCACATAGAGATTATTGAATCTGAGAATGTTAATTGAATTCAGACCTCTTGTTAATTCACATGGCTGTTTATGTTGAAGGTGGAGCAGCAGGAATAACAAAGAGAGTTAAAAGACTTGCCCTGGGATTCAGAAAAGGTTACAGCAAATGGTAATACCTACTGTGAGCTGCCAGCCCCTTGCAGTAACTCCTTCTGATTCACATTCAGTCAAATCACTCCATTGGGCTTTCCTGCTAGTTGTGCTGTAAAATAATGAGGCAATTCATTGGAGTTGCTAATGCTAATTAGCCATGTGCTGTCCCCTAAAAAAGCCTGCAGTAACTAACTACTATGGACAGTCATGAAAATTAACTTTGACAAAATGCTGTGGTGCTACATTATAGTTAAAGGGAGAGGCCTCACTGCAGGGATTTCAGTGGAAAGATAGGTAGGTGGATGTGTGTGTGACTGCGTGTATAATGTGGCACTGTGTGTGTTCATTAGTATAAGGAATTGAACTAGGATGACTGTGTTGGTGTGTGTGTGTCTCTGTGCAGGGGGGGGGGTTCAGTAGGGGACTGAGAATTTATGTGTGTGTGTGTGTGTGTGTGTGTGTGTGTGTGTGTGTGTGTGTGTGTGTGTGTGTGTGTGTGTGTGTATGTATGGGTCCCCTTCAGATGGTCGAACTTTTAAAAGCTCGACTTTCATATGGCCAAGACCATATGATCGAACTTTTAAAACTTTGAACGGTCTAAATGGGGATCTCCACAGAGTACAGAACGGGAAGATTTCCCTTTACCTCAATGTAGTGAGATTAAATAGCGGGGTGGGGGGGCTGCATGAAGAGGGGCTTGCCCCCCTGCTAGCAATGTTTACTTTCTTGTTTTTTTTACTTATTTTTTTTCACATTTTTGAGCATTCATATGTTCGATCATATGGTCTCGGCCGTATGAAAGTCAAACATTTGGGTGTTCGATTATGTGAAGTAGATCCATATTTCTTTATTTGATATTTGTTTACCGGGGTGGTCTGACTGGGTCTACAGAACCCATTTTTGGCTGAGGCCTGGGGAGAAAAGCTCCACATGCAGTAGAATATAAATACAGTATAATCCAATGCAATAAAGCTTACATTAGAAATACTGCACAAAAAATAAGATGAAAGAACAAACTTCTACAACATGTAATATATTACTAGACATCTAGACAATACTACACAGTTAAAACATTACAGATAACAGTCATTCTCATCATTACAGATAATAGTCACTCATCATACATGAAAAAAAAAAAAAAAGGACGTAGGTAGTGCAATGTGTGACAGTGACTGTTGTACATGCGCACAATAGAATGTTAGTTTGTTAGGAAAATAGCAGCCAGAAAGTTAGTGATGCAGACAGATAGTGAGAGAGTTAAGAAGAACAGAAGCAATAAAGCCTGAGCAGTAGCTTAAGGATATGGTATAGAAGCAAAGAAGGAGTTAAAAGAGCCTTAGGATCTTGCAGTCTGTGAGGGATTGAAATGTGACAGAAGAGGAAGACCTGAGCACTAGGCAGGCTTTATTCAGGAGCAGAGCCATGTATGTTTGAGATGATTTTTTAAAGAGGCTTTGAAATGTGTGAGGCCAGGCATAGACCTGGTAGCTAGAGGTAGTGAATTCCAAAGTATGTAGACAGAGTATGAATACAGAGCATGACCAGATTTTCTTGTGGGTTTTAAGCCAACTAAGAGATTTTTGTCTTCTAATCGTAGGGATCAATTTGGTGTATAAGGTGTGACTAGATTGGCTAGTTCAGGCCAGGCAGTAGGCTTGAAAATAAGGTTGTGCAAGGTGGCTAGCTGAATAAAGGCAAGTTAGTTGGGTAGTTCAAACCAGTTTAATTCTAGGAGTGGTTTACAGTGGTGTGTGTGATATTTAGAGTTTGTGGCAAACTTTGCAACTTTGTTGTAGCAGTGTTCCAACTTGCTTAGGGTAGAATTTTGTAAGTTAGTTAAGATAGGAGCACCATACAGAAGAGAGGGAAGTAACAATGTTTTTGCCAGGGTAGTTTTGGTTGCTGCAGTAAAGAAATGTTTGTTTCTATATAAGAGTCCCAGTTTTTGATGAGTTTTCTTTATATTTTGCTGTACATGGGGGTCAAATGATAGTTTGTTGTCAATGATAACACCTAGAAGTTTGGTTTCCTGCACTATTTCAGTGACAGTGTTGTCAGATGCAAGGATGTTGAAATGATCAGTCACAGGGGAGATATTTCGGGATGAAAGAGTACTAGTTTTGCCTTCTACTGATTAAGAAAGAGTTGGGCATTTTTTAGCCAGGATTCAACTGCAGTAAAGGACGGTTGAGTTTTTGAAAGTAGTTCTGGTAGTGTTTGAGCAGTGCAGATTATGGTGGAATCATCAGTGTACTGAATGAGGGTCCCAGGGTGAGAGACAGTAGGAAGGTTGTTTGTGAAAATGTTGTTGTAGGGGTCCTAGGATGGAGCCTTGGGGGACTCCCGTAGGGTTGTGGAGGAAGGGTGAGAGTTCATTGGACAATTTCACTGCTTGTTTACGATCCTTGAGGTAGCTCTGAAACCATTTTACTGTGTTATATGAGAAGCCTAGGTTAGACAGTGTGTTCAGAAGTAAGGGGTGAGACACTGTGTCAAAGGCCTTAGAGAGATTAAGGAATACTGAGGCTGTATAGCATCCTGTATCTCTAGCCTTGTTCACGGTGTCTGTAAAAGATAATAGGGCTGTAACTGTGTTGTGGCTGGGTCGGAAGCCATGTTGGGTTTTGGTTAAAAGGTTGTTTTGCAATAGGTATTGCATTAACTGCTGATGGATATCTCTCTCGAGAATTTTGGATATGGGTGGCAAGATGGATATAGGATGGAAACTGGATATAGGGATGTGTGTGTGTGTGTGTGTGTGTGTGTGTGTGTGTGGGTCTGCATTCATGTATGTGTGCATGGGAGCCTGCATTCATGTGTGCATGTGTGAATGTCTGAATGTGTGTATGATACTGTATTTGGGGTGCCTGTGCCAATGTAATGAATGGGCTGTCAGATGTAATTACCACTGCAAAGTGCTTTTACTACCAGCGGTAAAAAGTTGCTATTCGGGGACATGCAAATTAGCTGATAAAGAGGTCTTCCTCAGAGGCTAAAGTTGCCTCTGATTCACAGTTTCTGTTATAAACTGACCTACCTGCAGTAGGCAGTTTATGCTACCTTGGAACAATATCTCTGAAAACCAGGGCTGGTACAGGACTTATGTTCAAGATAGGAATAAAACTGATGTTTTGATCTTATGAGGTTGTTCTATAAGATTGTTTATCATGCCAGTATTGTTAAAAGTTTTGAATCCCTGATTGTGGGGTATTCTGTTACAAATATTTTCTTTTTTTCAGGGATAAGTGATTCATACTGCATTGCTAATGTTGAAATGACAATATTCATCATGTTTATTCATTGGATCATAGGAGTTTACTAGGTTACTGACCCGGAAGTTATTTCATCCCAGTGTAATAGCATAGCTATGGTAGTCAATACCCAGGAATGCATTTAGTAATGACTGCCCATGTGCAGCAGGATTGTAGCGCTATCCCCAGTAAGAATTTATAGTGCCCATCCACTTGTCCAGGTTACTCTTGACAATGTCATAGAGGTGCTCTGTTTCACATTAATTGGTAGCCTGTTCCAGAGATGCAGCAGTCACTGGGAGACAAATCTGTCCCTCCAGCATGTCCTATTTAAGTTGCAGACCATATTTAGGTCCCTGGAATGGGTAGCTCTAATCTGATTTGATTTACGGATGTGCAGCAAGTCCATTACGTTTGGGTCTGAAATTGCTTTGTAAGCCAGGCAAGTCTATATGATACAGAGCATAGTGAAAGGGACTTTAGTTGGTCTGTGTAAGGCATGTGCTGGAGTCCCTTCATCTTCTTTCTTCTAAATGATAACACTTTATATGTACATTCACTGAATAATAATATTTCAGGGGCAACTTGGAATGAATAACTGGAAAATTTGTATTTCATGATATTTTGAGCTCACTAGAGTACTTATAAGTGATTATAACTACTATAGTATGGATCCCTGTTTTAGTGTCTGTCTTGTCACCAATGCTGTCTCATGATGAATGATTTAAATTGCATTAGTAAGGCTAAAAAACAGTCTGTGATAGGAAGCATGTACTTCCAGATGTTTGCGGATATTCACTATTTAGTTTATATGTCCACTGACTAGCATTAATTCAAGAACACTTTGGAAGAACTAAACTGATAATTTGACAGTATGTCAGGAGGTGGTAAGCCAGAGCAGAGATGTAATGAGATTGTATGCACTCTCTCCCCCACCCACATATCAAGCTGAGGATAAAAAACAAAACAAAACTGAAAGGTTCTCCCCAGATTTGCACAGCAAGAAAAAAATGATGCCAATCAATGTATCTTATGAATTGCAAAAAGGAGCTCCTTCCCTGTTGGAGTTTAGCAAAACTCTTTGCTGCAGTTTAAGAAAGATCCCAAATCTGCTTTGTTCCAAGATAATATTCATCCTTACATAGCTTGCTTACTGGTCAAACCCAGAGGGTAACACTTCTTGGTGAAGTTTTTTTTTTTTTTTGTCTGTTTTTCATAAAATTGTGGTTTTCTGGCAAATCATTAAAGATCAAAGTCCGAGAATAATGACAGTTATTTGATTTCAGATTTCAGACCCTTCAGAAATTTTATGCTAATGCAAAACCTGTTATTCTATCAACTGTCTAAGTTTCTAAGAGCAATATTTAAAAATCATCCCTATTTTCAAGCTTTTGTCCCCTCTGTTATTTATGGCTTTGTCCAGATTTCTTTATCTAAGAGGTTCAGAGGTATGCAGGGAACTGTGTTAGGACTGGTTTTGCTTACTTTTGTATTTTCCACTGTCTCACGGTCACCTAGGTCCTGAGTAGCAAAATACACAGACAATGCAAAACAGGTGCTATTGAAGCAATGTTAAAGGATATTGGTGATATGGAAATATATAAGCATATATTTTACTACAATCCATTCAGGAATTACAAAGCTAAGCTTAATTTTTAATTGTAGGAAAAGTAATGTGTTTTTTGTAAAAATATTCCTTATCATAGAGTTAGTCTGAACACCATTAAAATTTTACCTTACAATGAATGACTAGTAAAACTAAATCTGTTTAGTGTAGATCAGTGTTCTGGAGAAGAAAATCATGTGTAGCATATAGATGACTCCACTTTCATCTACTCAGGTCTGTATTAGGTGTGAAAATAATGAATAACACTAGAAATGCAAGACATCCTGGGCCTTTGTATGCTCTTCATCTTAATAACACAATACGTAGATATAGCCATAATCACCATCATCATCATCATGATTAATGTTGATGATGTTAATACAGATTTCTCACACAGCAGATACCAGGACTTTGCAGCAAGTTGTGTTTTGCTGTCAAGGTTGATGGGACTTTTGAACCCATTCAGATCAGCCCATGATGATTGGACAGGCATGCAAAAGGTTACTCTTAATGCAAAAGAGTCTACATTTCAAGGTGGTCTTTGGACCTAAAATGCAGGATAATTATTCTAAGAGTCTACAAAACAAGTAATGTTTCCATTCTACAGTGTCTTTTTTGTATCACACCTTGATTATTGTGTGCAGCGTTAGAGGCCATATAATTAAAAGGGCATCAAATGGCTGGAAAGAATCCAGAGGGGAAGTATCAGAAAGATCCATGGGATGGAAGGGATGTATGAGAAGAAGCCTGAGGAGCTACAGCTCTTCTTGTCTGGGACTAGACAAGGTAGGGGGCATAATACTGGTGCTGATGATAATGTAAAGGAGATGTGAAGGATCATTCTGAAGAGGAAAGACAGAACGGACGGAGGGGGACTGACAGCCACTTGTAGAGACTAACTATTCCTCCATCTCTGAAAGTATTTTTTTCACATAAAGGGACGCAGACCTATGGAATGAACTGCTGGAATGAGCAATGGAAAGGGAGTCATTCAAGAAGATACAGCATAAATGCAAAAAGAAATTGTAAACAGAATGTACGGATGGAGTTGAGACAGAATGCCAAATGCACTTAACACGACAGACTAGGCAGGATTATTCTTTTCTTCTAATGTTAAGCAGATTTAATTACTATATTTTTATTTAGTAAATAAACTAGTAAAGAATACAAATTAGCATAACATCATTATCCAGGTGGGTTGTTAAGTAAAAACCTCGGCTAGGATAAAAACATAAGGAGTTTGATATGTATACTCTGACTTATTGCCCTTAGACTGTGACCTGCTGCTGAAGTACAGCTCACTGTTGCACATGATTTATGTCAAGTGTGACAGAGAAACATTTTTTATATACATCCTTCTTTCTGATATCTCAACTATTAGCAATGTCCCTCTAGCCATGGCAAACCTGTATCCAGAATTCTCATTTTAACAACAACACATGGTAGATATGTGCCATCTCTGGCACCGCCATTCAGTTATTCATCTCATCACTTACACCCACTGGTGATTACGGTAAAAAGCTGCTGGGTTACATACTGGTACCTGGAGTTCAAGTCCCACAAGCTCTTCCTGTATATTGCACAACTCTGAACAAGCCAGTGAGATAGTCCAAAGTCCCCAAGTCACTCCTGAATACAGATGTTTATTTCCAATAGGGGATCCCTGGGTATAAATAACTAAACAAAACAGGTAGATATACAGACAGATAAAGAAAGACAGGCTGGGCTTTACCAGGTAGCAGATGAGAGATACTATATGTCTCCTGTAAATGGTCCTAATTTCTTATAGAATCCATGCTTCAACTTTATAGTGCTGTGACTCATTTTTGTTTCTTCAGACTGATTTTTAGGAAAGTGACCATGCATGGGTGACATGCATTCAAGGTTATAAATTTGACACAAAATGGTTAAGAAAACAATCTGCATGAGTAAGAACACAGCTGGACATTTCCAGAGATGGTGGCTACTTATTCAAAGTATTATATCACTCTGTACTTCCCCCCTTCTCCCAGCTACACAAGGCTAGCTTCTATCAATCTGTGCTACTGGCTGACTGCATGTCCTCCTTGGACATGCATCCCATTATACCAGAGATTAACAGTGTAACACAATGAAAAGAAGGTACCTGTATTATTTTGGTGCACCCCAAAACAGCACCATTCCAGCAATAAGATTTAATTTACAGCTGGAATGTTTGTCCCCAAGGTTCCAAACTTAATCTAGAAAATGCTGACGTCAGCATGTTGCAGTTTGTTTTACATTAATGCTAGCTTGTCCATGTTCTACTTCTACTGGTTTAAAAATAATTCTGGTCAATGAAAGAGTCAATGTTCCTTTTATGCATGCGTACTAACTGAGCCATGCAACGGTAAAGGAGTCACTTTCAGTGTAGTACAGTATTTCACATGTGTCTCTTGGATAAGGTGCCATTTAAAACATTCAAGTCCTGCAGCGCTACAGATGTCTTTCTCTACTATAAACAGAAACAAAAACTGAAAATGACGAAGTGCATCTGAGGCCCACAGCTACATGACGCTGCACTGTGTAGTTCCACAGCAGTCTTTAATGATGGCGATGCCTGTCTTCGCGATGGAAGGCTTTGTTGGTGCAGAAGGCTGCTCTGGCACCATGTTCTTCTCCTGTGAAGCACCTGCAATTTTAACAAAAACATAATTACCAAATGCAAAAATCAGGTAAGGAAGCTGTATCTTGCAATGTGCTCTGTTGTCATCAGGAAGGTGCAGTTGTTACATTACTAAAGTTTTCATGATCTGTTGGATTGTATTGTGGCTTGGTAAAAAATGCAACACTCTTACTAATCCCACTCCAGAGTTCTGCATGTCATACAGTCCTGGAAATACTTTGCTCAAATGATACATAGTAACTACCTTTTCCCTGAGCATAATCCAAAACATCCCTGTGTGCACCCTAACACCATTATGTGAGGGGGGAGATTGTGTTTATGTCCTTTACCAATGAAAGCCATGAAACAGAAAGAATTCCATTGCCTCTTCCCTTCAGACTTGTCCATCTATCCAAGCATACTTACCCTTTCCTTTCTCTCAGAATGCTACTGAGAGTTTTCCTAATTTTTAGATACTAGTGAACTTTACTGTCACTGGCAGTCTCATCCTTAAGGGAAATCACAAATGGAGGAGGTAATTTTATTTTCACATTTTTATTGAAAGCTTGTTAAAACAGCAGCATCCAGTCTAGTTTACATGGCAGGGAGATAAACAAACAGAAACAGTGCTGGTAATTTTTAAGAAGAGGATACTTTTCTTTCCCTAAAATTAAATTTGGAATTTGAATCTGTAAACCATTCTTAGTCATACAGCATGAGGATTATTCATGAAATTGGGATTTTCATTAAGTGTGTTGTGGGACTCCTGATACTGGGAGTCCATTCATTAATACTTCTGTGATCCTTGCTGTATTCATTAAACATTAAACCCCTCTTTCTGTGGATCCCCTGATAATTCTGCTTGCGATCCATGATTTTGTTATTCTTACCAAATTCTCACTAGAAAAGTCAACACTGCTGTGCTTTCCTGTTTCTTTTAATAATATAAAGGGGCTTTTGGGTGAAAATGTGCTCTGCCTCTGTTACATTTTTAAATGTAGCTTAGACCGTTGACTCTTTTATGCCTGTTGCAGATCCCTTACTTTTTAAATAATGTTTTATCTGTGCTGCATTATAGCTTATCACTTGAGGCATTAATTACTCCCTTCAGTCCGCACTCCACAGGCTACAGTAAGCATAATCCTGGAATTCCCATCTTATCCAATAATCCTGGCATGCCCATCTTATCCACGGGCTACAGGATGGTCACTGAGTGGACTTTTTCTCCATCACTTGCTGCATCTCTTTTCTGTCTGCCACATGGTCTCCTGTGGCACTGGACTGTAATGACAGGATATAGCTACATAATGTTGGGGACTCATATGTAATGATGGGGTACAGTTATGTATTGATGTTAGCAGGGTTCTATACATGCTGAAAGAAGATCACTGCTATGCCAGCTGTGAAATACTATCAGCCTGCCATTCTCAGCCTCTGCAAGAGGTCAGTTTGATATTGACAGATGCCCCCTCCCCGTCTTCCTCAATGGGAAGAAAATGAGTCTTCTTGTGTTCAACTTCAGTTAATCTTCTCTAACCAGCCTTCTGACATTCTCAATTTATTTTATTTATCTATTTAAAAACTATTAGATGGTTAACGTGCATCTTTACATACAATACTAATACTTAGATGGTAAAATCTGTTAGTGTAAACCTAGTAAAAACCTACAGCAAAGAGAAAACTTATTAAAATATAAAATTACATATAAATGTAAAGTTTAACTTAAAATTCAACACTGAGAATGTTGACTGGCCGACTCATCTTGAATAGACCGTCTTATAGAAAGTCCTAAAGGAGGACTGTAGTTTGTATACCCTGATCAAGGACAGTAGCTGATTCCACAGGACTGGTGGCAGATACACAAAAGAAAGCCAGACAGAAGTTATCAAATGGGCTTTAATCACTGCAATAAGGTCTAAAGATGAAGTATAATCTGCAATTGGGGCCATATTTTTCAGATGGAAATAAGACATGTGGACAGTAGGTGACACCTCATCCTTCTGTGTAAGCGTGTTGTGAAGTACAATGACCAGATTGTGATGATGCGATACAAATTCCATCTGACTACTTCCATAAGTAACTAAAATAGAGAGCAGTGGAAAATTAGAAGCATGGACAGTGAGATGCATCAATGTGGCTTTGGATTTTGCTGCATTATATTACAGACAACTATGAGTCAAGCAATGAAGGATGGAATCCAAGAGGTCCGCTCAAGGTGTAAAAGCCCAACACAGCATTTGGAGAAAAGGACAGGTACAGCTGAATGTTATCAGCATGAACCTGATACCAAATCTCTCTGTCTCTGTCAGCAATGACCTTAAATGGTAATATACGCACTGTAATTAAGGAGGGATCCAAAGTCATGCCCTGTGGCACACTGCTGAACAGCGAATAAGAACCTGAACAGCTCAAACCAGGAAGCATTCACTGACGCCATTTTGAGAAGTAAGAAGCAAACCAATCACAGGCAGTGCCTGAGAATCCACAATAAATAGTCAGACCCTCACAGTGTCAAGTGGTGCCAATATATCAATTAAGACCAACATTAAAGACTGACACTTATCTCTCACAGTCGGGGGGGTCTTTAATCACTCGAATGTTGTTTCCATGCTGTATCTGGACCTAAACCCAGACTGACAAGGATTCAGTAAGGGACAGGATGCCATATGTCAATATAGTTGTACATAGACTGTCTTCTCCTTCACCTTATCATTAAAATGAAAGTCTATGTCAGGACGATAATTCTCCAGAATGCCTGCATCCAAAGATGTTTTTTTATTTGAGGATTGGGGTAATCAGTGGTTCCTTTAATATTTTTGGATATCATCCCAGTCCTCTGTGAGGAAAGAGCAATTTAGGTAGTAAGTGGACCTAACGAATTAAGCCTGGTGACTAGCAACCTCAAAGGGCAAGGATCTGAAGCAGATGTAATCAGCCCCATTGTTGAAATGACGCCCTTTCACTCACTGTAGTCAACATAATCAAGCTCTTAACTTACTCATATTTACATGAGAACCTTCAAGGCTTAATGGATAAATCCTGAAGAAATGAACACCTGATCTTGACAATCCTGGTCGCAGAAACTTGGGTAACATTCTCATACTCCTTTTAGGGAAAAAAAACCCCACAACTCTCTGGCCATAGATAGGCTGGACTGCATAACCTGCTGCCTGCCCTAAATAGTGTACCTGGACTATTTAAAGCAACAGAGATTTCATCAGACATAAAGCCATGTTTTCTGGGTGATCTCTGTCTGGTGCAAGGCATAATATTTGTCCAGAACAAGTATGGCCTCCAAAATGTGAGTCCAACCTTATTTTCACTGTAGTCACCAACAGAGGCTTTGAAAAGACCTCAGTTCATGATCGACCTATGATTCACACTGAGTGGCAACCGTAGGGCAACTAGATGCAGAGCATCAGTTACAGCATTATTATAAGCCATCACTGATGCATGAAGATCATCCACATAGACTTCTTCAAGCATGGAACTTAAGGATAGGAACTCTTCTCTCTCTACCAGTTAGATGACTGACTCCCTATAATCTTGCAGTGTACATCTGACTTTTTTCATTTTTCATAGGGTCCTAACTTTGTTAATCCTGCATGGAGGCCTGGGCTTCCTGACTCCATTAATTGTGCTGTGGCCCTCAGGTTCTGCTAGTCTTTTTGGGAGACCAAGACCCTTCTTATCCTGCTGAGATCTTTCACCACCTGAAACCAAGCACAAATTAGTTTTTCCTTTTACCTCCTATCTACACCTTTCCAGACAGTGGGATATTCACAAAGGAGGATGTGAGTGTGTCTTCAGCCATTACACAGGAAACTCCTTCATTATTCTTTTACACTACTTCCTGGTTCTATGTCATCCAGCCCCGCCTTCTTATGATGCAGTAGTGGGGAGAAGCAGTTTGTAGTGGGTAGGTATATTTTCTCCAGTCTGCAGCAGCTTTTATTACAAAGTAGCCAGAATGCAGCACAATCAGTTAGTCAGACAATAACTCAAAAAATAAATGCAGCTATATGCAACTGAAAGGTAATAGAATTAACTGGACATTTGTTGACCATATAGTGAACAAAAACACCAGTTTATAAGACTTGATACATATAGGTCCACTGAAGTAATTAAAGAAAAAAAAAAACTACACATTTTAGAATAACAAAACTCACTTTACAACACTGAGGCATAATTGCAACAAAAATAAATGTTAGAAAAAAACAAACAAACTTTGCACTTGATCTTTAATCTCCTGTTGAAAAGTCGAGTGTCTATACTGCCCCCTAGTGTCACACCAACACTATATAGGTTCATAGGTGTGTACTAGGCTAATGGCCCTGGGACCTTTACAAGCCTAGCCCATAGAAGTGCCCTGGCATTGTGCCGCCCGTCGTTAGTTCCCAGTGCCTCTATCAATTAGAGCCACTGGAGTGAACCCCGGGGTGAAATTTCTATTTCCCATCCACTCATCAAGATTTCTCTTGAAGAGGGCCAGTGAGGTGCTCTGCTTGACATATATGGGAAGTCTATTCTCTGGGTTATGAACCTGTCCCTCCAGCATGTTTGGAGGTGCGGAGGGACTGGGATTTCTTTAGATGTAGCATTTCTAACAGAGCTGGATCAAACATGGCTTTGTAAGTCAAGCAGTGATCACCTCTTAGTAGACGATATGAGACAGAGAATAGCTGGAGTTTTTTTAGTCTGTCCATGTAAGACGTGTTTAAGGCCTAGGATCCTCTTCATGAGGTACTTTTGTGGCCTCTCCAGCTGTTGCAGGTGTCTGGTGAGGTACATGCCAAATGGGGCATCATACTCTATGATTGGGCTAACGAGGGAAGAGCAGAGAGAAATAATGACCTCTTTCTTCCTGGATGCAAAACCAATGTAATGCAATGGGCCACATAGAAGGACTTTCTGACCACAGTGGCAATGTGGTGGTCAAAGGAGAGGTTGCTGTCAACCTATGTCCACAGATCTCTTATAACGTCTTCAGTGTTCAGTGGGCTCCCATTGATGTGGTAATTAGTGGGAACTGAGTTTTTCCCAAAGGGGATGACAACGCATTTTTTGGCATTAAGCTTAAGGCCATAGTTTTTGGTCTCAGTGAGGTCTTTCTGTAGGATGTCTGCATCACTTGGAGAGTTAATAATGGCTCCCAGCTTGCAGTCATCTGCAGATTTGGTCAGCCAGAGTCCTTCTGTGTTGGCCTGGACTTCTGAGAAGTAGATTCTAAAGAGGAGAGGACCCAGGACCAATCCCTGTGGGACTCCACTCATGACTGGTCTGCAATCTGACTTGGAGTCTGCTACTTTCACACTGTGGGTTCTATCTGTGAGCCAGTTTGCAACCCACCTAATGATATGGGGTTGATGCCTAGTTTGGTGAGTTTATCAATAATTCCTGAGTGGGGAATGGTATCAAAGGCCTTGGCCAGATCGAGGTAGGCTGTATGAACTACCTTACCTTCATCCACAGCTCTGGTGACTGACTCAAAGAAGTCAACCAGGTTGAGCAGGCATTATCTACCTTTCACAAAACCAAATTGTGTGGGATATAGAGTTTAGAGATTCCCTATATCCTTGTTAAATAGGTCCATGATGATGCACTCCATAGCCTTACATATTAGACTCAGGCTAATGGGGCGATAATTTCCAGGGTCTGTAGTCACTCCTTTTTGGAGAGGGATGACTGTAGCAGTCTGCCATTTGGTAGGGACAAAGCCTGAGGTGAAGCTGTGAGTGAACAGAGCACACAGATGTGGTGCCAGTTCACTTTGCAATTCATGTAGAACACAGCCAGGGATATTGTCGGGTCCCATGGAAGCTGTATTCTTGGCCTTAGACAATGCAACTTTAACCTGTGCTGCAGTAATGCTGGGTGCCTGCCATTCCTCCGGACTTGTGACTGGTCCTTTGGGGGGAGAGGGGTAAAGTTGGCAATGAATCTGTTGACCAGTATGTTGTCAATATCTGTAGCCTCAGTATAGGAGGTACCATTGTGCAGTAGCTCAGAGCAAATCTGGGTATTGCCATGGAGATTCTTGATATAACTATAGAAGGCTTTGTGATTGTTTTTAGTGTCTGCTACAATTCTGCCTTCATAGCTGGCTTTGGAGGTTTTTATGAGGGATCTCAACTTTTTGTTGAAGCTAATAAGGCAATTTTTCCAGTCTTGGGACTTCACCTTTTCCTGCAACAGTTTCTTCCATCTATTGCAGAGTTTATTAATGGTAGGGGATGACCAGATTCGCTTCCTTTTTTGGAGGAGAGTGTCTTGGTCTGTTGGGTATGGCTAGTTCCATGCATTTATGTACGTGTTTGTACAGTGTATTTGTGTATGATTCGGCAGTCATGCATTTATTTTCCATTGGCATGGGTGCTGTGAAGTTAGCCACCTCTGTTTTTAGGAGTCCAAAGTCAGCTTTGGAGAAGTTTTTCATGGTGGATACCTTTGTGGGGGGTGTAGGTGAGATGTGGATTTCCATGGTGATTAGTTTGTGGTCGGATCTAACCAGGGAGTAATTCACTATTGGTGCAGGGCAATGGTTGCCCATGTTAGTCATAACCAGGTCAAAGATGTTGCTCCTTCTAGTGGGGGTAAGAATGAGCTGGTCCAGGGCATTGGAACTGATGAATTCCAGGAAGCGTTGGCCCAGTGCATTGGTTCATGAGTAGTTTCCCCAGTTGAAGGAGGGGTAATTGAAGTCAGCTAGTATGAGAGTGTTGGGTTGGATCTTAATACTTTCTGGGGTGCTTAGGAATGTGGAGTGAGAGTCTTGGGAAATGGTTGGGGACATATACCAGGGTGCAACCTGAATCACTGTCTTACCCAATGTTAGTTGTACCTGGAGTATCTCAGATGCATTATGCTGGGCTACTAGTCTGGAGGTTTGCATATCCTTTATGAATATGGAGACACCACTGCCTTTAGAGCTTCGGTCCATGTTCTGGGACCGAAAGGTGTGGAATGAGTTATAGCCTGGTAGCACAGGTGTGCTTTCTGCTGCTTTAAACCAGGTCTTTGTTACAGCAGAAATGTTGATGTTCTCCATTTTGAGGAGTGCTTTGAGTGAGTGCATCTTGAGATTTAGACTTCTAGCATTGAGCAACATGACCTTCAGATTGCATTTATTTATAGCTGTTACGGTGGTAATTTGGTCTTTGGAACATCACCTAAAAAAGGCATTATAGGGGTGGCAAGAGCCTTAGCCAGTACTCGGAAACCTAGGAGTGACAGATGCAGGCCATCTCTGGCAAAGAATCAAGGTCTGTCAATCATGTCATCTCAAGCAGACAGATACTGGATCCCCTTAGAATGACACCAGAAACATAGCCAATTGTTGAAGTCAATCATTTTCTGTTTGTACTGTGGTATCATTCTGGGCAATGGTAGGATGCTGCTCAGGGCTAAGGTCATACCCGCCTGGGCTACATAATCCGAGAGCTCCTTCATGTCTCTTTTCATGTAGTCCAGGGAGGTGCATTTCAGGTCATTCACACCCACACGGACAATGCAGAGTTATACTTGTACTTCTTGTTGTGGAGTGACCTGAGCGCATATGTTATGTGTCGGATTCTGGCACCTAATAGACAGCTGACTGTTACCTTCTCCTTATTCAACCTAGCGAGTGGGACATCAGTGCGCCTCACTATTGGGTCACCTGTGATTATTGTATTGGGCAAGCTATTTTGCCTTAGGGGCACACTGTGTAGGTGAGCTATGTGTCTTGTGGTTTGTGCTGTGTTGTGGTGGTCAAGTGCATTTCTGCCTTGGAGGTCTCTGCTGTTTGGGTAGATTTCTATTGAGAGCCTTCGCGAAGGTGGGTGTGTGGTTTGTGTTTTTATGTGAGGGCTGTGATGGTGGATGTTGCGGAGGGCTATGTGTTCCATGTGGTGTAGTGCAGGTGTTGACCTTTTGAACTTAACCAGCTATTCCGGTCTTGGCTGGAGAGTGCATGGCATCTCTCACAAGTCTGAGTGTTGGGCGGCAAGAGGAGAGGGTTGTCTGTATACATGAGTCAGTTACTACACTGCCTCAGAATGCCCAAGTTCACCAGGTTAATAGGAGAAAGCACAGGAAACTGACCTTTAGACGTGCAAGGAGGGATGGTCATCATTACTAAGTACTGGAGCTGTTTCCTTATAGGATGTCTAGTGCTGATAGCACTTATGTGTGCTACAATAATTGCTACAAAAAGCCTGATGAAGTGCTAGGCGAATAAGCTAATTAAAGTGCAAGACAGAAGAGAAAGTTGAAAGGGATAAAAAAAAACTGCCCAAACGGCCAATACAATAAACTACAATTTCAGAGCCAGAAACCACTCCTCTTGTGGTAGATAGGCTTCCTAGTGCTTACCACTCTCACTGATAAACTGGAAGTCTTCCCTCTAACACAGAAAGGTCTGGGGAACTCAGAAATGTACAAAACAGTCCTGAATACAACAAATCTGTATCTGGACTACTCTACTAATAGGAAAGGCAGAAACAAGCTTAGAACTTTTTTTTTTCCAGAAAAAAAAACAGTTAACGTATAGCTGGAATACCTCAAAAAGAGTTTAAAACTATGTAGCTGAAGCTCTGGATGCTGCAGACCTGTATTTAGACTATGCTACTCAATTTTAAAGTTAAGAACTCTGTAAGAAAAAACTCACAATGAAGCACAGATTAATCACTTATAGTCAAAAGAATAAAACTCGCAGTATGAAAATATACAGTTAAACAGCAATGAAATGCAGTAAAATGAAGTTAAACAGCAATGAAATGCAGTAAAATGCAGTTAAATAGTAATGAATTGCAGTAGATAGCAATGAAATATAGTTAATCAGTAGATTGCTTTGAAACAATAGCTCACAAATCCCAAAAGTAACAGACAGCACTAATAAAGCAGCAATTCAGTAGAATATTGTCATCAAATTTAGTGAGGCTACCAACAAGCAGTAATAAATATGGCAAACAGCAAAATGAAGTAGAAAGAGGTACAGTTTTTTGTATTTTTTAGTAGGAAGTGAGGAGACAAAGGATAATGAGATAATTCAAGCTTCAGAAGCTAAAGGGGGGGGGGGTGCCTTTGCTAAGTTCTCACTATAAACAGTAGAATGAGCTGATGTAATATGACTGGGGAGAGTGTCCAGTATCAACTTAATACCAGAGGCGGGAAACTCAAAGTCACCAAGATTTAACACCACCACAAGAACTGGGCGGGTGGGTGGAAAAAAAAACAAAAACAGTTGTACAGATTACAGAGATATGTATTAAATCAGAAGTGCAGAAGACAATTGAAAATAAACACTTATCTTTTTAAAGTATCACAGCAGGCAGTAGGCCAGTCTCTGCAGTTTAGAACAGCTTGAGCAAACAGGTATATCTGATTTAAAACACTGGCTATTAAAGGCAGAGAAACAGGAACCAGCCCAATTATCCAATCAAAAATAACAGTTTTGCAGGAATGGCCGTAGCTAGATTAAACCAGTCTGATTTACTTTCTGCCACAAAGAAAACAGCTAGGCCTCTAGACAAAAGATTTCAATGCAAACTGAGGGTCACAACAGTAACAGATATTCAACTCTGTCACACAACAAAAAGGAGACTAAAAACAGTTGTACAGATTACAGAGATACGTATTAAATCAGAAGTGCAGAAGACAATTGAAAATAAACACTTATCTTTTGCAGTAATTACTCCATACCTTAGATTTCTACATGAGTTCTCCAACAGAGATGGTACACAACAAGATATCAACATTGGTTTTAGGCTGTTTGGATGTAATACAGAGTAACTGACAAATATTTATATAACTGAGGAGAAAAGAACCACCTGTCAACTTGATGAAAAATAGTGCTCAATGCATCAGCTTTGCATAGTATGTAAGATTGATGTTTATCTGTGATGAATAAAAATTGCTGCTCTTAAAAAAGCGATTCCATCTGTGGATGACAATATTTTATACATTATTATAAAATCATTGTTATATAATTATTACAAGTTACATGCAAATGAATGTAGTCTTGAAATAGCACAATGTTATTGAAAATGGCTGGACAAGGGAAACATTTTTATAACTTTTTTCCCAGCTTTCTAGAGTCTTATGAAACCAAGAATAAATGTCTTGTGTTTTCTATCTTAAACAAGTGATAGATTGATATGACATGTTGTCTACTTTTAAAACATTTTGGTCAAAACCAAATAGTCCCTGATGACATTGTAAACCAAGTGCCTATCAACAGAAAAGTAAAATGAAATTGTAAGCTGATTATAAGGGCCAGGCAAATTAATGTAGTTTTCAAATAGGACAGACAATTTTGCTCACAGAGGCTGGACAACAGAATCATTTTTGTAAAGTCTTCCCAGTTTCTCAGACTCTTATATAGACAAAGACATAAAAGGTCATGTGGTTATCATCTCAAATAACATAATAAAGAGAGTTCAAAAAGAATACTTTTGTCTGGCAAATTGAAAATAAGGTATATATTAATTTGTGACTAAAAATCTGACAGATATAAAACCTAACACAAAGCCTTGTCATTTAAGATTGTAGTTAGTATATCTAACAGTATACAAAAAAAATCGACACATTTAAAGTACTACTTAAGGTATGATGATGGTGAGTTTGGCAGACACAAAATTTCTGTTCAAGTTTGACATCATAAGGATCTTTAAAGTATAAAACTATGTTAGATATTACATTCTGAGAAAACAATTTTTGTTTTAAGTTTCCTGATCTCTAGGAATGGTTTCCAGCTTCAAAATATGATGCCTGTAAAAAGTGATTTGAAATCATAAATACAGTATGGTCTATGTTTTAAATGTTTAACATACTGATGGAGCAATGTTTGTTTTTATCAGAAAAGGGGGTAACAAACTATGATTCAGCAAAGCTTCCAATTTGATTTTTTGTGGAGAAAATTCATTGTAGATTTGTAGGTTTGCTAACTGTAAGTCTTTGTGCTTTGCTCAGACAAAGGTTAAACTAACAGTCTAGAGGCAAGGGATGCATGTTACATTAGAACCTCCCCGGTTCAGGATCTTGCACAAGTCCTGCTAGGGCCTCTGTATGTGATTTCCTTGTAAAGGTACAGTTATAACTACTTGTAATTCCTTGATACTATGAAGTGCAAGCAAAACGCAGTAAAAGTAACTGAGACAGTGGAAGTCCTTATACTAATGTGTAATTTGATATGTATGCACTCCAGGTTTCTGTACCATAGGATTGTGCTGTCTGTGCTCCAGGTTTTCATACCACAAAAGTATGTTCTCTGTACCCTGCTTTTTCGTACCATAGGACTGCACTCTGTTCTGGAAGGAAACTATAATTTGAACTTGGCTGCTTATTGTACCTTCTAAATAAATTACTGAGAATAGAAGTTGAAATATGTTGCCTTGCCGTACAGTGTAGAACATTTCATTTGTAGATGTAAATTCAGGCTCAGGTGGTCCAGAAATGTTCATAATACCTCAGACCAATAGAATCCTGTGATGTAACCTGATAATGTTTATTGGGCCTATTAAAAGGACAGCTAAGGATTCTAGTAACAGTTATGTTATTCAGTAAGTCAAGTATACAACTCTGTGACGCACAGTTACATGAATAATATCAATCTTCAGATTATGGCTGTCTAGACCTTTTCCATGTATGCATACTTTTTTGCTGTAGGATCTCTTAAAGTTTAATGAATACATGAAAAGGTACGTATAAAAAAACATAAAATAGTAGTGCTATATTTGGATGTATGTGTATATAAAAATTAAACACATAGTTTAGTCCTGTCATAGGTTCAGTCTTCTTTCTAGATAAAATTTAAAATGATAGGTTTTCTTTCTCATAGACGTGAAAGCATTTTGAATGAAATGTGTTTTTAAAATGCTCTATCATATTTCATACTGGAATAACTAAAACTAATGTCTTTTGGCTTTTCCCGGTTAGGGCTCGCCACAGTGATACTCCGATCCGCTAATGACTGGCAGTGGATTTTTACGGTGTCGAGGTGCCAGCCAGACACCCAACCTTCAAAGAAGGCACACCCATTCATGCACGCACCTACCTGCATGCCTTTAACATCACTCGACCGTGGGGAGGACATGCAGACTCCACACAGAAGGCGCTCCAGCCGAGAATCGAAACGGAGAACCTTTTGCTGTGAGGTGACAATGCTAACCGCTGCACTACTGCAGCCTATTCATACTGGAATACCTAATGATCAAAAATAGAACATTTCACTTACAGATTATTGTATAGGAGTCCTATGTATCTACTTAAAATGATATGTATCTTGTGTGCAGTACATTTAGCAAAACTGCAGCACAGAAAATAATTCAGTGTTATTTGAAATAGTAACCCTCTAGATTGCAGCATTAAGCAGGATTTCATTATTAAGATATAATGTAGAGATAAACAAAATCTCACCGTGATTACAGACAATATAGATACTTGCATAATGTAGTATTCAGCAAATTGTCAGAATTCTTGTGAAACATAACAAGGTCTTGTTCAGCCAAGTCAGACTGTACACGCCATGAAACTGATGAAAATGTGAGAAATGAAATTATTTCTAATATTGCACCAAACAATATATTCTTTCTCAAGTAAGTCTTCTGTTAATAAAATGTATTCCCATCATGAAAAAAATGGGGTGACTTTGTTAAAAAAGATGGATGATTACTGTACTTTGGAGGCACTTTCTGAACACCTATCAGATATTATATCAAACTGTTCTGTGATTCATAACGAAAGAAAATCTTTCTGAGCTTCTTTAGACACAGGAGCCGAAGTGATTTATTTCTTCAGCAACCGTAAAATTGTGTAGATTATGTGTTTCCTGTATATAAAGTTATTTGTGTTCATGTAATTTATTAGTACTAAGACTCTAGTTTGGCAATCTTTACTTATCTTTAATGAAGCTGATGTTACAGTCGCTATAGCTTTGTTGGGCATTTTAAGCTTTGTATGTGTTTCCACCCATAGCTATATCTCATACAAGCACGCAAATATAAAGGATAAAAGACATGTTAGTTTGAGCACTGAAGTTACACCGCACAGGAGAAGTTATATAATATAACACAATCTTCAGGCATGGGCAGAAGACCCTTTATGTCTGTCTAAATCTTATAGCTGAACCATAAAATACTTCTATGGTTTGAAAACATGTTAAGCTGTTTCTGCTTCATGTTGCTGTTAGTAATACATTCCAGACACCAACAGCACTTTCAGAATGCTATTTTTGTCAGTCTGTTATTTTATTTTTTTTTTAACAGCCTAACTTTCTAACTTGCTCCAGATGTCTTCACCCTTTTTAGCTCCAAAACTCACATAACTTTGCCTACTAAAATCAAGCCTCCTCTTCTTTGTCCATAGTTCACATAAAACAAATTCATTTTAGAAAGGCTGCCCTCGTATGGCAGCATCTCTAACCCACAGATTGTTTCACTAAATTGTCTTTGTACACTTTCCAAGCTTCTCTTCCGAGATGTAGTGAAAGGAAACCATAAGCTATCACCATATTCCATTTTACGTCCAGCTAAACCAGTATAAATTGTCTTCATCACTCTGCCTTTCTTTGATTTAATGACAGAAGTGACAATTCCACTCTTTTCTCTCACTCTGTTGTCAATATGATGACTGAATTTGAGTTTATCATTGACTCGCACACCTAAGTACTTGAATAAGTTCAACTTTTCTGTCCTTCTGTCCCTGGTTTACTAGCAGTAATGTGGATTTGATGGACCAAAACTCATCTGCTTTGTTTTTCCTATATTTTTCATATTATATGCCTCAGCTTATATGTCTAATTCTACTAGAAAATATTGAGGTTTCCTCTGGTTCTCTAAACCTGTAACACACTTGCAAGTTTCAAGTGATCAGCATAAAGCCAGTAGAAGATATCCAATGGTATTGTAATATCTGAAGTATATAAACTAAACAGACGGGGCTGAGTATTGACCCCTGTGGTACTCCCAAACCTTAGCCCATAACATTTCCATTGCATAACTTGTATTCAACTTTCCACTATCTTCTCTTAAGCATTTGTTATCCATCTAACATGTGGTTTGAGATGCTGATTTTAAACAATTATTAGTTTTTTGTTCAAAGCTGTTTATTTAACATAACTTTAGTTATAATTTGTACATTCCACATTCATGGTACACATTACATTTCCTGGTGGTAGAATCATTGTTTTTTTAAAGCATTTAAGCAACCGTTACTAATTTACTAGCATTATACACTGGGTCTACCTAGAACCATGAGCTACAGGCAATCATTTGTTCATCTAACATAACTAACTTCATACACCCTGCCTCCTCTTACTTATTTTACTTTTACATCCCCACTATGCGAATCCCCTCTTTATTCTGGGTTCCTTTCCTTTCCCATTTCAATCTTTCTATCTTAACGTTGTTCTCTTGCCCCACCGCTTCCATTTTCTCATGTGAAATTTGCCCCTTTCTAACCTAATCAACAATTTTTCCTGCATTTCCATCAAGTTTATCATCTCTAGTACCTCTGATATCTGTGGGTCCTACTGTATTCTCCATTTTGTTGTAATCACTTGTTTGCAGCTAGGAACACAAGCCTGATTAGACCTTATTATTAAGGCTTTGTATATCAGTAGATACAGCTTTTAATGTGGTGTGATCTATGTCTGATCTATATTCTGGTTATAACAATTCATTTATTTCAGTACATCAGTTGCCAGAATCTTCTTCCTGGCAATGCCATTATTTGTACATATTATAATGCCATTCAGTACTGTCTACTGGGTCCTCTGGGTCTGAATTTCCTTTAACTAATATACTGGTGGGAGGTTGGCATAATGGTTAAAGTGTTTACCTTACAAACACAAGGTGCAGGGTTTGATTCTCACATGGAGTAATTGGCTAGGCTTAAAATAGCCCACAAGAGCAGTTAGCCTAGTACGAACCTATGAACTAGTAACCTTCTGTTTCAGCTTAATGAAGTGGGGTATTCTTTTACACTTATTTTACCCTTGCTCCCCTTTCCCCATTTCTGTGCCAGAATACTTAGTATCACTTTTATTATCTCATTTTATTCCTTTGTTAAAAAGTACTAACATTGCAGGATACACTTTATTTCACAGTTCTGTATCTTTGTTTGTCTGAACAGTATCTATCCCATACCCCTTTCTGACTATGAAACCTTCGTTATCTAAATTTCTTTCCAACAGTATAATTTTTTGAATCCTCTGCATGAATTTTCCATGAGAAACTAGGCTATTCAACATCTTGTGCCCATGACAGACACCCCTTCATCCCACCCTAGTTGGCCTCTGGTTTGCCCTCTGTCACAAGCACAGTTAAGACTTTCTTACTGTCGTCAGTCACCAGAGGTGCACATACAGGGTTGACAGTTACAGCTTTTGCAGGATGTCTGTCCTAGGACACAGGATGTTCTTAAGGTCCACAGGCTGGATCACTCTCAGTGAATCTTGCTATGGTTTGGCTGATATGTGTCCTTACAAATAAACCATAACCACTGACCACAGTATAAGACACTCTGTCAGCAGTCAGGAAATCTCGAAAAGGTTTTCTTGTGTAGTCGAACACAAATAGCAGCAACCAAAGAATTCAGCAATAAAATCCCCTTTAATTGTAAAACTGGAAAACCACCGGATGAAATATATGCTTTATTTTCTATATATATTCATTTAAATCCCTTTGCATCTTTTTGCACTTTTTCTGAAAAATCTTATCACAATTTCTTTCAACCAATTTAATTTCCTACTTGTATAATTCCTCATATTGTGGGAATAACAAGTCATTTTTTTATATCGGCATTCAATTTTTCAGCCTGTCCAACCATTTTACATAATTTAACATCATTGCATTTAATAATTTTCTGCACAAGCTCCAACCCATGCCTATTGAACATAACAGTAAGCTCTTGCACAATCTCCTCGTCATAATCACTATTGTTTTGTACTAGTGGTTTTAGTCAACACTGGACGCTCCATTTTGTACATTTATTTAGTCATTTTGTGGAGCTTCAACAGGATGGATTCACTTGATGATATCCCCTCGAGGTTTTCGCCGGTGTACTGAGAGGAAATGAATAAAGTGCACTCAGAGTTGGCCGTTGTTAAGGGGGAACTTTCAAGACTTATAGACTTGCTTACTCAGCAAGGTAGTGAAAATATCACATAATGCCTTTAACAGAAGAGGCATCATTCACCTGATGACGTCACAGAGGTTTTGAATGAGGAAGAACAACTATGCAGTCCAAACCAGCTGTTTGAAGGAACAGCGTTTCCACCAGAAAGCACCTGCCTTGGTAGTGTTTTAGGTGCTACTAATTGCCATGAAAGAGAACTTTCTGAAATGGCGAGGACAGGAACCAAGTCTAAACATTCAGGTACTGTCAATACAACTGCTGGACATAATGTTTTAGTTTACAATGGTGGTTTGACTGGATGGAATGGTTGTAGAACTGAGTGATTCAGTGAAATGAATGCTGCTAATAAATACAAGAAACCAGCTAGAAATGGTTCAAAGGACAATAATGAAACTGTTTTTATTGATGAAGTGGATTATTTATTTAAAAAACAATATGTGTTTCATGAATGTAGTGGAGAAACTTCTACTGGTAACACAGTGAGAGACGATATTCATAATAACAAGACAGATAGTTACAGTACATTGAAAGATATGATTTATGAGTTTGAGAACAAAATGGCTGTCATAAAAAAACTGCAAATGGAAAATACATATTTATTGGAATGTGTGTCTAAGAATATTGTGCCAAGGTGTTTAAGGGTGTACAAATTCCCTTTTGGGGTTGATTATGATGAGGAGATTGTGCAAGAGTTTCCTGATATGTTCAAAGGCATGGGTTGGAGCTTGTGCAGAAAATTATTAAATGCAATGATGTTAAATTATGTAAAATGGTTGGGCAGGCTGAAAAATTGAATGTCGATATAAAAAATGACTTGTTATTCCCACAATATGAGGAATTATACAAGAAGGAAATTAAATTGTTTGAAAGAAATTGTGATGATAAGAAGTGCAAAAAGATGCAAAGGGATTTAAATGAGTATACATAGAAAATAAAGCATATATTTCATCTGGTGGTTTTTCCAGTTTTACTATTAAAGTAGATTTTATTGCTGAATTCTTTGGTTGCTTCTGTTCGTGTTCGACTACACAAGAAAAAACTTTTCGAGATTTTCTGACTGCTGACAATGTGTGTTTTGTACTAGTGGTTTTAGTCAATACTAGTTGCTCCATTTTGTACATTTATTACCACAGTATATGACATGTACCCTAAGCAACTCATGTGCCAAAGATCTATTTTGGGCTACGGTACTAGCTCCTCACATAGGCTTCATGTATTGGTGCAAGCCTTTTTGACTTTGTATATTTATCAGAAGTCTGTCTGAACTTTTTATCAATCTGTATTTTTCCTTTCAAATCTCACAGAAACCAGTCAAGTATGGATTTCAGCACTTAAATAGCTGGCATTCTATAATAGAACAAGAACTGCATCAGTTTTGTTTTTACATGCTCATCTTTTATTTTTTTCCAACCCTTTCTTCAAAGTCTGTACAGACTTAGAATGCAAGGCCATTACATGAAGTATGAGATGGTGAATTAGGTTTATTTATTTATTTATTTTTTATTTAAATTTGTTGACCGGGAGTGTCCGACTGGACGTAGGTCCATTTTCAGTGGAGGCCCGGGGAGAAAAGCTCCACAGTTAAAATAAACAGACAGTATTTACATTGGATTACATAGTGATTAACAATTTACATAGCAATTACTTACAACATATTTACAGATGAAGAACATAGTACATCAGTAGACAACTAGAATCTTTATCTGTGAAGTGCATACCAGACATTAACAGATGTTACAAGAAGAAGAAGTTCCTGATGTATAATAAGTACTGGCTTATGAGTATCTGAGCTTGCTATAATCAAGGTAGTTAGTGTAGTGGAAAGAAAGGTAGTGGTTGGATGGGGTGGATGATATTAGAGTGGGAGTTGCAAGGGCATAGCCAGCGTGTTTTTAGTTGCGCTTTTAGTAAAGCTTTCAAGTGGGTGCATGATCATATGAAGGTAATTGTGGGTGGGAGTGAGTTCCATAATTTGGCTATGGCGCAAGAGAATAGTGCTTCACCAGCAGAGTTATTGGCTTTATTGATCTGCAAGTGATTTTTGCTGCTGGATCTTAGTGGTCTGGTGGTGCGATAGGGTTGGAGTAGATTCTGGAGGGATGGGACATTTAGTGGATGGTTTACTAGTTTGTGGGCGAGTGAGAGTTGATACCACTAAAGGAGGTGAGGGAGTTCAAGCCAGCCCAGTTCAGCAAGTGAGAGACAGTGGTGACTATGGTAGGATGCCCCTGTGGCGAATTTGGCGATTTTGTTGTAGCAGGTCTCTAGCTTGTTTAGATCACATTGCCTTAGGTTGGTATATATTGGAGAGGCATAAAGTAGGGTGGAGATAAGGTGGGAATTTGCTATTGAAATCTTTGCTGCTTTGGTGAGAAATTGCTTATTTCTGTATAATGCTCCTAGTTTTTTGTGGACTTTTTTTTATAGTCCTGGATATGTGAATGTCAAATTTTAGTTTATTGTCTATTTCCACTCCTAGAAATTTGGTGTGTTCAGTTGGGTATATAGTGGTGTTGTCTTTTGCCGTGATGTGAAAGTGAGAGTTGTTTTGAGTATGTTTGGTGGGTTGGAAGATGAGTAGTTTAGTTTTGTTTGGGTTGAGTATTAATCGGGCATCGGATAACCATGTTTCAACAGAGGAAAAGGCTTCCTGTGTGACTTTTTGCAGTTTTGGTAGGGACTGGGCTGAGCAGATGATGGTCGAGTCATCTGCGTATTGTATGAGTGTGCCATGTTTGGTGGCAGAGGCTAGATTATTGGTGTAAATAGGGAAGAGTAGGGGTCCAAGGATGGATCCTTGGGGAACCCATATGGAGACAGGTAGTTGGGGAGATATGTCATTCTGCCATACAGCGGATTGTTGGCGGTCAGACAGGTAACTCTGAAACCAGTTGGTGACCGATTGTGAGAAGGCTAGGTTATTGAGGACAGAGATAAGTTATTTGTGTGGGATCATGTCAAATGCTTTAGATAGGTCTAGGAAAATAGCAGAGGAGAGATAGCCATTGTTTTTATGCTGAAGGATAGTGTTAGTAAAGGAGAGTAAGGCAGTGATGGTGCTTTGGTTTGGTCTGAAACCATGCTGAGTACTGGAAAGGAGGTTGTTAGTAAGGAGGTAGTCTGAGACCTGAGAGTGTATGCATCTCTCTAGTATTTTGGAGAGTGGAGAGAGAATAGCTATGGGGCGGTAATTGGTTAGTTCTGTGGAGGGTCCGCCTTTGTGGAGGGGAATTATATGTGATACTTTCCACAGTGTGGGAACGTAACTTTCTGACAGAGATCGGTTAATCAAGATGGATACTGGGTAGGCCAGAGCATCAGCTGCGATTTGTAGGTATTCACTTGGGAGGCTATCTGCTGCTAATTTGGTGGGTTTAAGTTTAGTTAAGAGTTTTTTTATGTTGGAGGTAGGTACAGGAGAAAAAGAGAAGGCAGTGGGGAAATTACTAGTTGAAGGTGTGGGTTGGAGGGGAGGGGGATTGTGTTGTTTAGCTAGTGATAGTATGGTTTGGGTGAAGTGTGTGTTGAATGAGGTAGCAATATTTTCTGAGGAGTGAGGGATGTTAGGAGGAGGGGTACTGACTTTACCTGGGTGGAGGATGGAGTTTATGGAGGACCGGAATTATTTGGGGCTGTGTTGTGAGGAGTCTAGGGCAGACTGGTAGTATTGGGATTTGTCCTGTTTTATTAGCTTTTTGACTCTATTGCGTAGTTCTAGGAATTTCTGTCTAGCTGAGGAGGTTTTGGTTTTGCACCAGTGCTCCCAGGCTTTATCCCTAGTTTTCATTTCTGACAGTGGTTTTCTGTAGCCATGGGGAGGGTTGTGTTTTGGTTCTGGAGAATCTTATGGGGGCATGGTAATTAAGGATGTTCAGGAAGGTAGTATTAAAAAATTCAACTGCATCATCTAGACTGAGGTACTTTAGAGGATGCCAGTTACATTCTTTGAGGGATGAGATGAATGTGAGTGGGTTAAAGTTTAGTTTTTTACGTATTTGACGGTAGATGACAGGTTTAGCTTGGTATAGGTATTTTTTAAGTAGGAATGTTGGGGAGTGATCACTGAGGCTCTCTGATAAGCAGCCTGTTATATATGACTGGGGGGCTCTTACTGACTAGTAGCCAATCCAGGGTAGTGTGCTTGGTTACACAATGAATACAAACCAAACAAATATTTAGCATGTTTTTGTCAACCATTTGTGTATTGGCAGTTAACATGTTGGACTTTAATGATATAATTTTACACACACACACACACACACACACACACACACACACACACACACACACGGGTTCCTATTGCGTTATCGAATTGCTGAAACCTCGAACCTGAAAACATTGAACACAAGTGTTCAAAGTTTCAGCAAATTTGAATTAAAAAAATAAAAACAACAAAAACAGCTCAATAACTGTTGTAAGCAGGGAGACATGCCCCCCCTGCAACCCCCACACTCCCCATTCTTTAAATATACCAACTCTGAGATCGCACTACAATGCAGTAAAGGGAAATATTCCCTTTCCGCACTATAGTGCGATCTCGGAGTTGGTATATTTAAAGAGCGGGGGATGTGGGGGTACTTTCTGTCCATTGTTTTTTTTTTTGTGTTTGAAATTATAAAACTTCGAACATACAAGTTTGATCTTGTGGTGTTCGAAGTTTTATACTTTTGATCATGTAATAGGAACCCCCCCCCCACACACACACACACACACACACATACACAACAGACACACACACACACACACACACACACACACACACACACACACACACACACACACACACACACACACACACACACACACACACACACACACACTTACTTTTCTGGTAAATAAGCATCCAACAGGATAAGTTCCCTGTGGCCACTGTGATCACTGTAAAAGTGTAAGAAACACCTATTTTTTACATTGGTCAATACATCCAAGGTGTATGAGACATGTACACTCGCTTACTTGACAAACTGATTGGTTTATTTACTTGATGGCGTGCATATGTGGTGCATTCTATATTGGACACATTTTACATCCATGGAAACAGCGCATTTCCTTGCAGAGGTGTCATAACTGGATAATATCTCCATAACATTAATCATTCTACTGCTGTTTTTACCTTTACAGGTGCTGATTGCATTCTGAATGGTTCTTATACTGAAGCTGAAAAACATTTGTTCTTAAGGAATGCATATGATTTCGCCAGGTCTGTATGATATATAATACATGAATTATACATGTATATTTGTGGGTTCCTTTATGTATATATATATATATATATATATATATATATCAAATTTGTCATTTATTATGGATGATTCCTATAACATTAGATCTGAGAGACATTAAATGGAATTTTATTCTTATTTCTGTGTTATACGTCTACACATCCAGTAGATGGCAGGACTACGCAATGTAGTAGTCTTCAAGAGACCAAATGAAAAAAACAGAAACTAGTGGTCTTAAAACTTTGTTGATGAGCTCAGTCACAATAATATCTAAAAATTATGAAACCCAGGTAGTGTTCCAAAGCAACAAGCCTTTATTCATCACAGACAAGTGATCCTCAGTAACAAAAAATCAGAAATATTCTTTTGCTACTGCTTTTTATGTGGAGTCTTTGTAATATATTGTTTCAATTACTCAAGGATTCTCATAAAATGAGGCAATATGGTTTTAAAGCTGATAATTTATGAGTAGGTACAAATTAAATGGCATCTTAACCTCTCTAAGATCAGCCTCCCTCACCCTCTCACTCCACTGGTTCACAAGTTACTTAGCAAACAGATAACAGGCTGTTAAATGGCAACACTCCCTCTCTCCATATTTTAACACCTTTACTGGGGTCCCCAACGCTCTATACTAGTACCCCTCCTATTCAACATTTTCATTAATAGTTTTCATTCTTCACTCTGTTAGGGATCTTTTATTCAATACGCAGACGATTCAACTTTTATATACTCTGCTGATTCCATTTTCAATCTTCAACAAATAACTCCGTCTTTACCTCCACTGAGACCTGGATGTACAACAATCATCTATACCTTAACCCAAACAAACCAAACTCATACTGCCACTCCCAAGAAGACAACTCTCTTAAACAAAACCCAGTTCACTATACATTCTCAGTGTAACACAACAATCAAGGTTGTTACACATACAAAACTATTAAGGGTAATTCTAGGTGAATGCATGAAATCTGACTTGCTCCACTTAAAGAAATCCCAGTCCCTCCGAGCTACATGCTCTAGGGGACCTAAACCTTGTCACCACAATAAACAGAACATGCTGGATTGATATATTCCTGTCCCAGAGACTTCCCATACTCTGGAACAAACTACCTATCTATATCAAACAAAGCTCCTCATTAGCACTCTTCAAGAAAAATCTTGATGACTGGATGAGAGATAGGAAATTCACCCCGGGGATCACTTCTGTGGCTCTGCTCGACAGGGGCACAGGAAAATAATTTTCTTGGGTGGCAAAAGCCAGGGTACCTTTTTGGCTAGGCGCATATAGGCCCTAGGGCCAATAGCCTAGTACCTACCTATGAACCTATGAACTTGCACATTCAACACAGTATCAGAAAAACTCACCAAAAGCTAGAAATACTTTATAGGTATAAACACTTCCTTAGCGCCTCCACAAAACAAGCCCTCGTTACCACTTACCTACTAGCCTCTCTTGTTTATGGTGCCCTTCTACTAACTAACCTCCAATCCTCCCTAAAAGCTAAGCTTGAGGCTTGTTATAATAGAATTGCCAAGTTCACCATAAACACCAAACACTCTACCCATCACTGCACCACTCGAAGATGACCTATCTTCTGTCTGTAACTGCACCAAGTCTGTACCTTTCAAAACCTGACTGTCTTTATTAACGATGACATTGATGTTTTCATATCCGAGATCTAATAATGTCGGGTGAGAGCCTCACTATTCTGGAACCAGAAAGATTTATGTAATGTTAACCTTTTTAATTTAGTTATTTTATTTATTATTTATTTTATTTGACATTTGTTAACCAGGTTGGTCCATCTGAGCCGAGGCCCATTTTCGATGGAGACCCAAAGAGAAAATCTCCAAAGAACAAGACAAATATCTAGTCATTAACAATACAATCACATGACACAGAGAAACAGAAGTAGGTGACTACACAAATCTACAAATCTACTACAAATATATATATATATACACACACACACACACAGATATATATATATATATATATATATATATATATATATATATATATATATATATATCTATATATATATATATGGGATCACTACAGAATACCAAAATTCCACAATCCCCGAGACTCTAAATCATGAGGACCAGAATCTCGAGATTGCAGAATCTTGAAAGTAGTGAATGGGGATTGACGTATAGTGTGGAACGGGAACTTTGCCATTCAGTCCACAGTAGTGCAATCTCGGAGTTGGTATATTTAAGTTGCAGGGGGTGGGAGGGTGCGGGGGGCTTGCCCCCCTGCATACAGGTTAAAATAGTTTGTTGGACATTTTACTTTTTTTTTTTTTTTTTAATGTGCGAGATTCCGCTATCGTGAGATTCTGGTCCTCGGGATTTAGAGTCTCAGGATTGAGGAATTTCGGTATTCAGTACTGATTCTATATATATATATATATATATATATATATATGACAGTACTTAAAATAATCAACAGCAAAATTATCTAAGCTCAAAAATATATTGACAAATCAAAGTTATACTTAGGAAGGGTTTATGCTCTTTTCTATGTTGTGCAAACTCACAGATGGTGTATATATGTATATGTATGTGTATATATATATATATATATATATATATATATATATATATATATATATATATATATAGATCTAAGGAAAGGAAAGTTCAATAGTCCGAATCCACAATCACCAAACTCACTTTAACGAAAGTGCATTCAACGAAAAAGCACTTTCGTTAAAGTGTGTTAAAAAAAAAAAAAATCACATTTACGTTTTTGCAGGGGGGCAAAGCACTTTCGCGCAAGTATGCCTGGCCGAATCTGTTTCGGTGATATTGCCGTGCCGTTCTGGGATCCATACGGATCCCATTTATATATATATATATATATATATATATATATATATATATATATACATATATATATATATATATATATATATATATATAGTTTCACTTTATAATCTCGAAATACTTCAATATCAAATTTCGGTATCTTGAGATCATAAAGTCAAATTTTTAAAATAGAGAAACTTCATAACCGCGAATCCAAAAATGTCAAAGTCACAGTTATGGGGTTCTGGTACGTGATGTGGGATGTACTGTGTGCCTGATGTACAGTTTAGTGTGTGGATTTGGCTGGAGATTAGGGTAAGTGTATATTTTTTAAGGGTTTTGGGTAAGTATATGAGTGTATGTGAGTGTGTTCAGAAGTTTTAGGTGTGGGTTAGGGTAGGTAGGTAAAAGTATGAGTGTTTAAGTGTTGAAAGTGGTGGTGTTTGTATATATGTGATATGTGTGTATGTGTGTGTGTGTGTGTGTGTGTGTGTGTGTGTGTGTGTGTGTGTGTGTGTGTGTGTGTGTGTGTGTGTGTGTGTGTGCAAGGGAATTGTAGAGTGTGTAGTGGTGAGTTTACTGTCTTTTTCTGTTTGGTGCAACCTTACAGTTAGTATATTTATTTTTATTTATTTTATTTTACATTTGTTGACCGGGCTAGTCCAACTGGATTTATGTCCATTTTCAGTGGAGGCCCGGGGAGAAAAGCTCCAGAGGTACAAAAAATTTTACAAATACAAATTTTACAAATACAAATAATACAAAGTACAAGTATGTTATGCAATGGGAAGAATGAAATGCAATCATATATATTAAAGGTCTTAATGAACTAAATAAGCTAACTTTGAAAAAAAGGCCTGAGGAGAAAAGTTCCAGGGCTAAAACAATTTACAATTACAAATATTGCATAGAACTAATGTGTTATATAAACACGTATATTATAGTTCGTGTCTACCTGGAAAAGGGTAAATTAGAAAGAGTTTAAGTTAGAGGTTAACTCTTAGCAATACAATGGAAGGTCAAAAATGTTAAAATGAATAGTGTAATATTTGCAGAGTAAAGGGAAAATTTGTTATTTGGCGAGTTGAGGTAGGTGCAAGGGTAAAAGTGGTTAAGGAAGGTTAAAGATAGAGTAAGGTACTAACAGGTTAGTCTGGGTTGGTACAAGAGCAAAGCCAGAATTTATTAAAGTGTCTTAATAGTTGTTTCTTAAAGAGTGGAAGAGTAGACAAAGAAGAGATGTCAGATGGAAGATTGTTCCATATTTTACCTACTGAGTTAGAGAAAAGGC